>NC_068388.1:26685953-26718453 GCF_023724105.1 Carassius gibelio | reverse complement strand
TGCTGTGTGTGTGTGTGTTCACTGCTGTGTGTGTGTGTGTGTGTGTTCACTGCTGTGTGTGTGTGTGTGTGTGTGTGTGTTCACTGCTGTGTGTTCGTGTGTGTGTTCACTGCTGTGTGTGTGTGTGTGTTCACTGCTGTGTGTGTGTGTGTGTTTACTGCTGTGTGTGTGTGTGTGTGTGCGTTCACTGCTGTGTGTGTGTGTGTGTGTGCACGTGTTCACTGCTGTGTGTGTGTGTTCACTGCTGTGTGTGTGTGTGTGTGTTCACTGCTGTGTGTGTGTGTGTGTTCACTGCTGTGTTCGTGTGTGTGTTCACTGCTGTGTGTGTGTGTGTGTTTACTGCTGTGTGTGTGTGTGTGTGTGTGTGTGTTCACTGCTGTGTGTGTGTGTGTGTGTGCACGTGTTCACTGCTGTGTGTGTGTGTTCACTGCTGTGTGTGTGTGTGTGTTCACTGCTGTGTGTTCGTGTGTGTGTTCACTGCTGTGTGTGTGTGTGTGTTTACTGCTGTGTGTGTGTGTGTGTGTGTGTGTGTTCACTGCTGTGTGTGTGTGTGTGTTCACTGCTGTGTGTGTGTGTGCACGTGTTCACTGCTGTGTGTGCGTGTTCACTGCTGTGTGTGTGTGTTCACTGCTGTGTGTGTGTGTGTGTGTTCACTGCTGTGTGTGTGTGTGTGTGTGTTCACTGCTGTGTGTGTGTGTGTGTGTGTTCACTGCTGTGTGTGTGTGTGTGTGTGTGTTCACTGCTGTGTGTGTGTGTGTGTGTGTGTTTTCACTGCTGTGTGTGTGTGTGTTTGTGTGTGTGTTCACTGCTGTGTGTTCGTGTGTGTGTTCACTGCTGTGTGTGTGTGTGTGCACGTGTTCACTGCTGTGTGTGTGTGTTCACTGCTGTGTGTGTGTGTTCACTGCTGTGTGTGTGTGTGTGTGTGTTCACTGCTGTGTGTGTGTGTGTGTGTGTTCACTGCTGTGTGTGTTCACTGCTGTGTGTGTGTGTGTGTGTGTTCACTGCTGTGCGTGTGTGTGTGTGTGTGCGCGCACTTTGACTAAACTTTCTTCACCTCACACCACTCAACCATAAATTACCTAAAGTCACCCTAGGTGTATATGTCAGAGGTAAATTAAAAATAGTTTTTGATCTGTGAATCTGTTTGATGTGACTCAGTGTGTGTTGCACTGCATCGGTCCAAGAGAGGTTTAATGAAAAGTCAATCCATTAAAAAAAAAAAGTGTCTCACACAGCTTCGGGGGCTGAACAAAGGCCTCCTGTAGCGAATCCATGTGTTTTCGCGAGTAAAATATCTATATTCAAACCGTAATAATCACCTGAATCTAGCTTACGCTCACAGGTGTACACTGAAGCAGTTCTGGAGGAGGATGTTAGAGTTTAGTTCTGCAGCGCTCAGAAGAGATGAACACAGACACAGCGGCGAGATCAAAACAAAACAACAGTCGCCAATTAGAAGTACAAAACAAGGATTTGTAAAGAAGAATGTTGCCAAGCCAAGAGGAGACTGTTTTTCTTCGCTATAGTAAGGAAACTTTGCTTCTGTTCACAAACGTTGGTTTTGATGAGACTCATGGTGCAGACACAGCTGACCTCATACTTCATCTGCCCAGAACTGTGAACGCACGCTTGATTAAAGTGATTATTACATTATGAATATGGATATTTTTCTTACAAAGTTACATTGATTCATTACAGGATGCTTCTGTTTAGCCCCCGGAGCCGTGTGAGACCCTTATTTTGTGATGGATGAGCTTTTCATTAAACTTCTCTTGGACCGATGCTGAGTGTCATCAAACAGCTTCAAAGATCAAATAATTGTCTGAAAGAAGAAAGTCATATACACCTAGCATGACTTCAGCGTGCTAATTTATGGCCTAATTTAGTCATTATATGCCATGACAGATATCATGTGAGTTACAAGCTTCTGTTTGAAAAGATCGTTCATGTGTCGTGTGTGTGTGTGTGTGTGTAGAAAAAAACAATTACAAAATTATAGAACAAAACTTAAATCAGCCTATGCACTTTACATATACATCACATTTCTCATCAATATGGTTAACAATAAAGATTAATAATAAGGAAAAGAGTCACATCACAAATAGCCTACATCATTAAATCCCGTCCTACTGTAGATAAACAGGACATCTCCGCTTATTAACTAACAATCATGTGCCTAAAAGCAGCACAAATAAAGATATAGGTGCAAACAGAATACAGTGACGTCAAACTTGGTTTTGATAAGCAGCTATTTTATGACACAGAACGCGTTGGTGAAACTCATACATCTAGAAAGAACTTAATACACAAAATAATCTTATTGATTCAAGCATTTAACATTAATGAATTATGTCAGTAATGAACAAGACTGCACAAATTATAGCGATCAGGAGGAAGGTCTGCGTACAGTAAAGTGAACAGTGTACAACACCCGTCAGTTATATTCAGGTCTATAGTGCCCCCTGCTGGCGCAGTTTAGTAACTACTTAGAGAAAATTAACTTGTCATAATGAAACAACTTTCGTTATGACGAGATTACAAGAAGATTAAGTCATTATAACGAGAAAATGAAGGAAAAAATTATAATGCATAGCTGCTTAGAACTTCTGTATGTGTGTGTACTTCTAACATGTTTGGTTTGTAAAATAAATGTTGTAAATTCAAATCTGAGCGTCTTCAGTGTCTGAACGGATTTATTCTTGAGTCTATACGGTAACAATAATATAAGTAGTTAAACAGAATGGCATTACCAAAGAGAGACTAAAATACACTTCTCATTGACTAGAACTAGACTAAATGTATGGTAACTAGAATTAATCTATGTATGGTTTATTTTCTAAAACTTTCCACGGCCTTGAATTTTATGAATTTTTTTTCTGATTCACAAACTTTCAAGGATGTGAAGGAGCTGTGTGAAGCCTGAGGGCTGTAAGCTCACCGATCATGCCGTTGACCGTGCCGAACAGCACCGAGCCCTGTGTGGGAGTCGAGCTCTCGCCCAGATTCTGCAGCACCAGAGAACCGTGTGAGAACACATTGACGAACTCTCCCAGGTGAAACAGACCCACCTCCTGCAGGTGCTGTCGCTCCTCGTCTGTCGTCGCCGCGCTGGAGGACACACACAAGCACACCGTCATTCACTTCACATCAGCCCTTTATCTGTTATCAGCAGGAAGTGGGATCATGAGAAACTCATTATCTCTGGATTCTACTGATCCTTCAGACGCCCAGCCCTTCCTCCAGAAACCTCTCAGACACATGAACACATCCTCGATCCGTTACCTGTCCTTCTGGCAGACGAACAGATTGAAAGCGTTCTCCGCTCCGAGGAAGTTGTCATCATCCAGGATTTCAACAGCACTCATCCAGTTAGGATTGAAGTCACGAGCAATCTAAGGAAGCGAAAACAGCGAGAGGAAATTAAGAACCACAACTACTTTCTTACAAGAAATCCCAGAATGCCCAGCGGCAGCCGTCACCTCCTCGAAGCTGCCCTCCATCTGTTTGTAGGCCAGCAGCAGCACGGAGCGCATCAGGTCTCCCACCAGGATGAAGTCTCCTTTAGTCTTCAGATACAGGGCCATGATGTTATTATAGTGATTGCACTCGGTCCTCAGCTCCTTCTCTGCCGTCCACTCGTACAGACGCACCTGTGGAGACACAGACGTCAGCGCCGCACAGGAAACACCTCACACTGAACAGCATGATGGGAGGAAACTCACGGTGCTGTTGATGCTGGCCAGCAGTTTACCACTAAACTCCACCATGGAGTAAACCGCACCTTTAACTTCCTTCTCTGCCACCGTCTGCAGTTTGCCTGGAAACACAGAACACCAGGAACGATCCAAGATTTAACACACACTAGCATCGAACAAATATACAACTTTTGTCACTTTATTTCTGAATGGAAATTCATTTTGTTTTGTGGGACATCGAGCAGTTTTATTTTATTCTGAAATGGTCAACGCATGAAGAGACTTCTTAAGGCCGAAGTGACGTGTGCATACAGCTGCACTAATGAAGAAACCTGCATCACACACACTGAGGCGTACACCTCAACACAGAAGTAAACTCTGGACTTCATTCATTACTGAAACAGTCACAATATTTGTAGGAACAGTTTGTACTTTGAGCAACATGTAATAACTGTGGAAGTAACGAGGAGTGTGTCTGACGGTTACCGTCTGTGTAGTGAAAGACGATGATGCGGCCCTGTTTAGGCTCCGCCTCCTCCGGATACACCATGGCCGTGCCGACGATGAAGTAGACCGCAGGATCTCTGCCCAGCTTACAGGACACCATACTCAGTGCATACTCATTCTGCAGGAACTGATGCGCGTGCAGCACTGCAGAGAGACAGAGCGTCAGCACACACACACACACACACTCCAGCTGACAGCTCACACTCACCCTCAAACGTGTGCTGATCCACCACCAGCAGACTGTGCACCTCCACCTCCTCTCCGAACGACGTCTCATGAGGAGAAGTGCTGCTGGGAAACAGCTTACTGGAGCTGACACTGCTGGAGAGCGCCTGAGAACGAACACACACACACACACCAGTGAATCTGCTTCAGAGGAGGGAGCTGAAGTGTTTCACACACACACACACACACACACAGTCTCTCTCTCTCTCTCTCTCTCACACACACACACACACACACACACAGTCTCTCGCTCTCTCTCACTCTCTCTCTCTCTCACACACACACACACACACACACACACACACACACCTGTGTGCTGGCGCTGGACCGCACGGCTGCTGTTGTCCCGCTGGCGTCCTGCATCTCTACTCTACTGGACAAAACTCCGAAACACTGAGACACTTCCTGATAGCAGATCCGCCTGCAACGACACACACACACACACAGCAACGCAGCGACTGCAGATCAATCACTAGACATTGATGCTTCAGAAGGAAACAGTCAGTGTTGGTTTATTTGTCCTTCACTATGTGTCATTAGATCAGACGGAGGTTTAACCCTCGGAGGGACGAGCGTGTTTTTAGGATGCAGGCCACCGAATAAAAAAAGATGGATTTATTAGAAATAGAGCGGCACTGCAAAAAGACATTCGATCAAGTGTTTGTGGTGCACATGATCTATTCTTTGGTGAAAGAAAAAGTCATGACAACTCCTGCAAGCACCGAGACTCGAACCTGAGACCTTTGGGTTACAAGTCTAACTCTAACAGCAAACGCTCCAATTCTACAGACACCATACCCAAGAATATGAAGGGGGTGTGTGTGTGTGTGTGTGTGTGTGTTTGTGAGCAAGAAACGAAGACTGATGATTTACCAGACAGTGCTTTCGCTCTCATAACTACACAGTGACAGATGAGAAGCTTCATCTAATAAATGATTAACTGTGATTAATGGATTAGTGATTAATCATTGATATTTCTAGTTTACTGCACTGCTTTTCTTGTTAAGTGTTTCCAGTAAAGCTCGGAGACGTCTGGATTTGTTCCTGTCAGAGGTCACACACTCACTTGGGCGACTCGTAGAGAGGAACGGTTCTGATGTGGAGCTTCTGGATCTCGTCGATGGTGCCGATGGTCAGTGTGCTGTTGTTGGCCAGAGCCAGACTGTGACAGAAGGAAGAGGACATCAGCATCAGCTCCATCTCTGGCTCCAGACGTGTGTGTGATCTGTCTGGTGCTGTACCTGTCGGGGTATCCCTCGGAGTTGAGCGGGCACATGTAGTTGACCTCCTTCAGGTTGACGTTAGAGAAGACCAGTTTGTGGTTGCTGGAGTAGATGACGGTGGGCCGGTCGGAGCAGGCGAACACATTGGAGGTGGAGAGCGAGCGGAAGGTGCGCAGAACCGTGGGCTGAGTGCCCAGAGTCACCTTCTTACGCTCACTCAAAACACCTGCACACACACACACACACACACACACACACACACCTCCTGAGCGATCGGTTCAGGCTGTGCAACAGAACATATACATGTGCTACTTCATACAGTCTCTGTGGCATTATTATCCTGAATAAAGAGTTAGACCTGACTGAAAATCTTGAAGCACCTATTTTATTTGTGCTATTGCTTGTAATTTGGTTGTTCTTATTTTATTACTGACTGTTTATTTACTATTTATTTGTCTTTAATGATGTCTGAGCTTTATCAAGATACTAGAAAAGGTGGTATCCTCACAATTATATTCCTTCTTAGAGAAAAATGGTATATGTGAGGATTTCCAGTCAGGATTTAGACCGTATCATAGTACTGAGACTGCTCTCCTTAGAGTTACAAATGATCTGCTCTTATCATCTGATCGTGGGTGTATCTCTCTATTAGTTTTATTGGATCTTAGTGCTGCGTTTGACACAATTGACCACAGCATTCTTTTGCATAGACTTGAACACTTTGTTGGCATCAGTGGAAGTGCATTAGCATGGTTTAAATCGTACTTATATGACCGCCATCAGTTCGTAGCAGTGAATGAAGATGTATCATATCGATCACAAGTGCAGTATGGAGTACCTCAAGGCTCAGTTCTAGGGCCGCTACTCTTCACGCTTTATATGTTACCCTTGGGAGATATCATCAGGAAACATGGTGTTAGCTTTCACTGTTATGCTGATGATACGCAGCTCTATATTTCCTCGCAGCCCGGTGAAACACACCAATTTGAAAAACTAATGGAATGCATAGTCGATATAAAAAATTGGATGACGCGTAATTTCTTACTGCTAAATTCAGAAAAAACAGAGGTGTTAATTATAGGACCTAAAAACTCTGCTTGTAATAACCTAGAACACTGTCTAAGACTTGATGACTGCTCTGTCAATTCTTCGTCATCAGTTAGGAACCTAGGTGTGCTATTTGATCGCAATCTTTCCTTAGAAAGCCACGTTTCTAGCATTTGTAAAACTGCATTTTTCCATCTCAAAAATATATCTAAATTACGGCCTATGCTCTCAATGTCAAATGCAGAAATGTTAATCCATGCATTTATGACTTCAAGGTTAGACTATTGTAATGCTTTATTGGGTGGTGGTTCTGCACGCTTAGTAAACAAACTACAGCTAGTCCAAAATGCAGCAGCAAGAGTTCTTACTAGAACCAGGAAGTATGACCATATTAGCCCGGTCCTGTCCACACTGCACTGGCTCCCTATCAAACATCGTATAGATTTTAAAATATTGCTTATTACTTATAAAGCCCTGAATGGTTTAGCACCTCAGTATTTGAATGAGCTCCTTTTACATTATACTCCTCTACGTCCGCTACGTTCTCAAAACTCAGGCAATTTGATAATACCTAGAATATCAAAATCAACTGCGGGCGGCAGATCCTTTTCCTATTTGGCGCCTAAACTCTGGAATAACCTACCTAACATTGTTCGGGAGGCAGACACACTCTTGCAGTTTAAATCTAGATTAAAGACCCATCTCTTTAACCTGGCATACACATAACATACTAATATGCTTTTAATATCCAAATCCGTTAAAGGATTTTTAGGCTGCATTAATTAGGTAAACTGGAACCGGAACACTTCACATAACATCGTACTTTCTACATCATTAGAAGAATGGCATCTACGCTAATATTTGTCTGTTTCTCTCTTGTTCCGAGGTCACCGTGGCCACCAGATCCAGTCTGTGTCCAGATCAGAGGGTCACTGCAGTCACCCGGATCCAGTACGTATCCAGACCAGATGGTGGATCAGCACCTAGAAAGGACCTCTACTGCCCTGAAAGACAGCGGAGACCAGGACAACTAGAGCCCAGATACAGATCCCCTGTAAAGACCTTGTCTCAGAGGACCACCAGGACAAGACCACAGGAAACAGATGATTCTTCTGCACAATCTGACTTTGCTGCAGTCTGGAATTGAACTACTGGTTTCATCTGGTCAGAGGAGAACTGACCCCAACTGAGCCTGGTTTCTCCCAAGGTTTTTTTCTCCATTCTGTCACCGATGGAGTTTCGGTTCCTTGCCGCTGTCGCCTCTGGCTTGCTTAGTTGGGGTCACTTCATCTACAGCGATATCATTGACTTGATTGCAAATTAAAACAGACACTATTTAACTGAACAGAGATGACATAACTGAATTCAATGATGAACTGCCTTTAACTATCATTTTGCATTATTGAGACACTGTTTTCCAAATGAATGTTGTTCAGTGCTTTGGCGCAATGTATTTTGTTTAAAGCACTATATAAATAAAGGTGATTGATTGATTGATTGATCAATTTTTGCCGTGGTATTAAAACAAGTGAATTTTCAAGGTGCAGCTAAAATGCTGGTAATACACAAGGTCACATGGATCAAAAACACCTAAAAACGATCACTTTTTATGTGGCAAGGCCAGTGGAAAATTCTGGCAGAGCAAGTAAAACTGGATCCTCTCTAGAAATAAAATCCCTGAATCCTGCTATAAACATCTTAGAATGATGCATGCTAACAAATCATACACAAGCTCAGAAACATCACGCTAATCATGTAAACAGTCCACTAGAATCCATGCTGGCTAACATCCCCGAAAGAACAGAGTGAGCGTGTGTGTGTGTTAGTGTGTGAGTGTGTGTGAATGAGAGTGTGAGTGTGTGTGAGTGAGAGTGTGTCTGAGTGAGTGTGTGTGTGAGTGTGTGTCTGTGTGTGAGGGTGTGAGTGTGTGTGTGCGCAAGTGTGTGAGTGAATGAGAGTGTGAGTGTGTGTGAGTGAGTGTGAGAGTGTGTGTGTGAATGAGAGTGTGAGTGTGTGTGAGTGAATGAGAGTGTGAGTGTGTGTGAGTGAGAGTGTGTGAGAGAGTGTGTGTGAGAGTGAGTGTGAGTGAGTGTGTGTGTGTGAGTGAGAGAGTGTGAGTGAGAGAGTGTGAGTGTGTGTGTCTGTGTGTGAGAGTGTGGGTGAGAGTGAGTATGTGTGTGAGTGAGAGTGTGTGTGTGAGTGAGTGTGTGTCTGTGTGTGAGAGTGTGAGTGTGTGTGTGTGCTCGAGTGTGTGAGTGAGTGTGTGTGTCTGTGTGTGAATGAGAGTGTGAGTGTGTGTGAATGAGAGTGTGAGTGTGTGAGTGTGAGAGTGTGTGTGAGAGTGTGAGTGAATGAGAGTGTGAGTGTGTGTGAGTGAGTGTGTGAGAGAGTGAGTGTGAGAGTGTGTCTGTGTGTGAATGAGAGTGTGAGGTTGTGTGTGAATGAGAGTGTGAGTGTGTGTGTGTGAGTGAGTGAGTGAGTGTGTGTGTGAGTGAGTGTGTGTGTGTGAGTGTGTGTCTGTGTGTGAGAGTGAGTGTGTGTGTGCGCGAGTGTGTGAGTGAGTGTGTGTGTGAATGAGAGTGTGAGTGTGTGTGAGTGAGTGTGAGAGTGTGTGTGTGTGAATGAGAGTGTGAGTGTGTGTGAGTGAGTGTGAGAGTGTGTGTGAGTGAGTGTGAGAGTGTGTGTGTCTGTGTGTGAATGAGAGTGTGAGGTTGTGTGTGAATGAGAGTGTGAGTGTGTGTGAGTGAGTGTGAGTGTGTGTGAGAGTGTGTGTGAGTGAGAGTGTGTGTGTGTGTGTGTGTGCGCGCGAGTGTGTGAGTGCGCGAGTGTGTGAGTGAGTGTGTGTGTGTCTGTGTGTGAATGAGAGTGTGAGTGTGTGTGAGTGAGTGTGAGTGTGTGAGTGTGAGTGAATGAGAGTGTGAGTGTGTGTGAGTGAGAGTGTGTGTGAGAGTGTGTGTGAGAGTGTGTGTGTGTCTGTGTGAGTGAGTGTGAGAGTGTGTGTGTCTGTGTGTGAATGAGAGTGTGAGGTTGTGTGTGAATGAGAGTGTGAGTGTGTGTGAGTGAGTGTGAGAGTGTGTGTGAGTGTGAATGAGAGTGTGAGTGTGAGTGTGTGTGTGAGTGTGTGTGAGTGAGAGTGTGTGTGTGAGTGTGTGTGTGCGCGCGAGTGTGTGAGTGCGCGAGTGTGTGAGTGAGTGTGTGTGTGTCTGTGTGTGAGTGAGTGTGAGTGTGTGAGTGTGTGTGTGTGAGTGTGAGTGAATGAGAGTGTGAGTGTGTGTGAGTGAGAGTGTGTGTGAGAGTGTGTGTGAGAGTGTGTGTGAGAGTGAGTGTGTGTGTCTGTGTGTGAATGAGAGTGTGAGTGTGAGTGTGTGTGAATGAGAGTGTGTGTGTGAGAGTGTGTGTGTGTGTGAGTGTGTGTGTGCGCGAGTGTGTGAGTGCGCAAATGTGTGTGAGTGCGCGAGTGTGTGAGTGAGTGTGTGTGTCTGTGTGTGAATGAGAGTGTGTGAGTGAGTGTGAGAGTGTGTGAGTGTGTGTGTGAGTGAATGAGAGTGTGAGTGTGTGTGAGTGAGAGTGTGTGAGTGAGAGTGTGTGTGAGAGTGTGTGTGAGAGTGAGTGTGTGTGTCTGTGTGAATGAGAGTGTGAGTGTGTGTGTGTGTGTGTGAATGAGAGTGTGTGTGTGAGAGTGTGTGTGTGCGCGAGTGTGTGTGTGCGCGAGTGTGTGTCTGTGTGTGAATGAGAGTGTGAGTGTGTGTGAGTGTGAGTGTGTGTGAGTGTGAGTGAATGAGAGTGTGAGTGTGTGTGAGAGAGTGTGTGTGAGAGTGTGTGTGAATGAGAGTGTGAGTGTGTGTGAGTGAGTGTGTGTGAGTGAGAGTGTGAGTGTGTGTGAGTGAGAGTGTGTGAGTGAGAGTGTGTGTGAGAGTGTGAGTGTGTGTGAGTGAGAGTGTGTGTGAGAGTGTGAGTGTGTGTCTGTGTGTGAATGAGAGTGTGAGTGTGTGTGTGAATGAGTGTGAGTGTGTGTGAGTGTGAGAGTGTGTGTGAGAGAATGAGAGTGTGAGTGTGTGAGTGAGAGTGTGTGAGAGAGTGTGTGTGAGAGTGAGTGTGAGAGAGTGTGTGTGTGTTGCGTTCACCTGTCTGAATGTCCAGTCCGAAATAGAAAAGCGCCCCGTCTCCCAGCGCACACAGCAGGTAATGACTGCCCTCAAACGTGGTCATGAGGATGGAGCGAGGGATGATCTCTACAGGACACATGATCAACGGTCAGTGAGAGACATGTGACAGGAAGTGACACGTTCTTCAGCAAACACATTCACGCTTCAGAAGCTCTTCAGATTCATTCACCAAGTGTAACGATCGACACCCAAACACCACACAGTGAAGCTATAACCCTATACAGGAAGCAGAGTACCAACATTATTCAGATATATGTTTATGTTATGCTCATACTTCCATTCATTAATCTCAGACAGCATAGAGCAATGTCCTTCGATGAAAAGTGACACTTATTTCAATTATTAATAAAAGCACAATCTAAATAAGTGTCCTGTTATCTTAATAGACTGCATCTCAAGGGCTGTGGAGAGTAAATGTTCAGGGATAAGCACTGCTCTGATCCTCCTCACTGGGATATAAAGTGAGCATTTATTAGCATTCTCATGTACATCCTGGTATTTTATTAAACACCTGATTTGATCATGTCAGTGTTTTCAGTGAGTGAACACTAGCGAGTGAACACTCGGTTTGCATTGGTTTCTCTGTGTAGATGAACGTGACCTGGACAGAGGTCTTTGACCAGAGACATGAACACGTCCTCCGTGCAGCAGTTTCAGACATTACCTTCAGAGGAACTGTTCTCACACTAACACACACTATGTGCTTTTGTGTGTAGTCTCAAAGATTTCAGCTTGAGTTTGGGAAAAGAGCTTTAAATAAATAAGTGCAAAGAAAAAAGAAATGTAAGCATCTTCAAGCTTCTCCCTCTGGAGAATGTGTTCTCACGTCATGATCTGTGTGTGTGTGTGTCTCTAGTGCTGAGAACACGTGTGTGTGTGTGTGTGTGTCACCTCCGCCCAGCATCTCTTTGTGCAGCGGGCTGAAGCAGGGTAACTTGAGCAGGCGTGCTGAGATGTCGGTCCAGAGTCCCACAGCACAGATGCTGGATTCTCCTGCGCTCTCGCCCAGAGGAGTGATGTCCAGACACGCCACCTCATGCTCCATCTCTGTAGAGCTGCACACACACACAAACACCAAATCTTTGCTGATATCACCACGTTCTACTGTCTGAGCTGCATGTTGTTCCGGTTGATTCCGCTTTGACTTCATCCAGAACTATTTTTATTGGCTAAGTTCAGTCTGGAAAAGTAGTTTATAAGAAGGTCTTGTTTATTACAGTGTTAGTATTATCAGACTCGCAGTCGTTACTGTTAGATCAGCTGTGATCACCTACAGCTCAATCACCACCGTGATGAATTTTAGAACTAACAAAACGAATGCTAAATAGACAAAAACTGAATTTTCACACTGAACAATCATGTTGGTGTAAACAGGCCTTTAATATAGAAAAAGAAATCAGAAAAAGGACGTTAATAAAACTGTAGTTAACTGTGTGTTTTGATGATTCTGGACGCTCTGGTGTGTGTGTGTGTGTGTGTGTGCGCGAGTGAGCACCTGATCTGTTTGAGTTCTCCTGTGAGGATCTGAAGGTAATACAGCACTCGACCCACAGCCAGAACCACCTGAGTGCTGTTGCAGGACGCCACGCTGATGTTCCTGCCCTGAGGCTCCTTCCACTCGCTCACCAGAGCCTTGCTGTCCTGAGTGACCAGCCTCACAGACACCGACGTGATCTGAACACACACACACACGTGATCACAGCCATTGTGACTCGACCACAGTGAAGCACAGCTCAGGTGTGTGTGGGGTATATCTCACCTGTATGAGCTGCTGATGCGCTACATTCCCACAGAAGAACGTCTGCTGATTATCCACAAACCCCGGCAGCTCCGTCTCCTCCACCTCCTCTCCACTCAGCATCAGCACCCTGCACACACACACACACACACACACACACACACACACACACACACACACACGTCAGTCACACAGACACAGACACACACACACACACACACACACATCAGTCACACACAGACACACACACACACACACACGCACACGTCAGTCACACACAGACACACACACGTCAGTCAGTCACACACACACACACACACACACACACACACGTCAGTCACACACAGACACACACACACACACGCCAGTCACACACAGACACACACACACGTCAGTCACACACACAGACACACACACATATGAAAGAGGCACACACAGAGACACACGTCAGTCACACACACACACGTCAGTCACACACACGTCAGCCACACACAGACACACACACGTCAGTCACACACACACACACACACACACACACACACACACAGACACACAGACACACAGACACACACACGTCAGTCACACACACATATGCAGAGGCACACACACACATGGCAGGAATGAGTAGGTGAGGTGTGTGTGAGCTGTAGACTGGAGTAAACTCAACACTCTTCTCACCTGGTCTGACCCACAAAAGACAGAACCAGCATGTCATCAGTGTTTCTGCCCGACTCGGAGCGGAGAGGCCACAGACCTGACACACACACACACACACACACACACACACACACATGCTGTAAATCAGATGCAACCAGCAGTCTCCTAAAACTGCACAACAGCTAAAAAGGCAATGAACTGGCGATCAATCTGTGGATTTGGTCTGACAGGAAGTTCAGCTATCATCATTTTAAATTAGATTATTTTTTTATTGCACTGGATTAACCAATTTAAAGGCATAAATAAAACATAAAACTTTTGGATGATGCTAATAACTGCTATACTATTCTATATTTTTTTAAAAATAAATGAGTGTTGCTGAAACATCAGCAGTACACGTTCAGCAGGAAAGAGAATGAGCATTCAAACATAACCCCTTTCACACTGCGCTTCCGGTAACACACGGGTAATGTGTCCATGCGTTCACACACAACCGTTAACTTTCGCTGAAGCTAGCGAACGATCTCAGCTTCAGCACGGAAAGTGAGGAACTAACTGATCTCTGCTCCATGACAGTTTTCGGGTGCAGCATGCAGTGTGAAAGGAGCGATACTGTGCATTCACAGCAGATGAACAGATGAACACGAAGAGCACGGAGCGCACCTTTGATGCCGGGCAGGTCGATGCTGGCGTGCTCATGGATCCCGATGCCATTCCGAATGATCCGGAGAGAGCCTTCCTTAAACGCTCCGGAGCACGTCACCAGCTACAGGAACACACACACACACACACACACAGAGGAACTGATGATGCACACAGCTTCTCTCCTCGTCTGACCTGCAGTGAAGCGCAGACGTCTCTCACCTGACCCTGTCCTTGTCTCTCCAGGTCCACCACACACATGTCCACTATCGGCCCCAGGTTAGTGAAGGTCTCCATTACAGCCACATACGAACCCTGGTCATTACTGTCCACATTCAGCTGCACACACACACACACACCACACTGGCCTTAACAAACATGTCATTATCACAGAACAATAATCAATCTGTGAGAATACCAACCTTAACTAGTTGAGAATCTCCAAGTCTGGAGCCCACAAACACCACACCGTTGTCCAGATACGTCAGACACTCGGCGATGGAGGTCTAGTGACACACACACACACACACACACACACACTCTGTACAGTGATATCTGATCAATAAACTAAAACATCCAGCTAGAGGCCAGACTGTAGCTGAAAATTATTATTATTTTTTTTTTAAACAATGTTTTCATTTGTAATGCTGGTTAATTTTCCCTCAGTTTTCCCTATTAATTATACCCATTCAACATTACAGTATAATTGAGAAGTTTAATTTTAATTTTATTTTTTATATTTAATAGGCTCTGAAATAATAGGCTCTAAACATTTATGCATAAACTATACAGATTAATCTTTATTCAAGCTATAAAAGTTAATCAGCAACTAGAACAGTCCAAGTATTTCTCTTTTTGTTTTGTTCTTTGATTTTCATCAATGACAGACTTTAGCAGGTTTCACTTCAAAATCAGCGCTGTCTCTTTAAAACCTGATGCACATGCAGCGGATCTGACACATCCAATTTTCTCCCAACGTCATTTAAGACTTCATAACTCATTTAAGACTAGGTTTATAAGGTAACTTACCAAAACTAGTAGTGTAGAGCAGTCCAGATTAGAGTAGTGCAGTGTAGAATAGAGTAGTGCAGTGCAGTGTAGAGCAGTGGAGTATAGAGTAGTGTAGAGTTCTGTGTAATGTAGTGCAGTGTATTGTAGGGCATTGTGGAGTAGTGCAGTGCAGAGTATAGTAGTGCAGTGTAGAGTAGGGCAGTGTAGTGTAGTGCAGTGTAAAGTAGAGTAGGGCAGTGTAGAGTAGAATAGTGCAGTGCAGTGTAGAGTAGTGCAGTGTAGAGTAGGGCAGTGTAGAGTAGGGCAGTGTAGAGTAGGGCAGTGTAGAGTAGGGCAGTGTAAAGTAGAGTAGGGCAGTGTAGAGTAGAATAGTGCAGTGCAGTGTAGAGTAGTGGAGTGTAGTGTAGTGCAGTGTAAAGTAGAGTAGGGCAGTGTAGAGTAGAATAGTGCAGTGCAGTGTAGAGTAGTGGAGTGTAGTGTAGTGCAGTGTAAAGTAGAGTAGGGCAGTGTAGAGTAGAATAGTGCAGTGCAGTGTAGAGTAGTGGAGTGTAGTGTAGTGCAGTGTAAAGTAGAGTAGGGCAGTGTAGAGTAGAATAGTGCAGTGCAGTGCAGTGTATAATAGTGCAGTGTAGAGTAGAATAGTGCAGTGTAGAATAGAATAGTGCAGTGTAGAGTAGGGCAGTGTAGTGTAGTGCAGTGTAAAGTAGAGTAGGGCAGTGTAGAGTAGAATAGTGCAGTGTAGAATAGAATAGTGCAGTGCAGAGTAGAGTAGTGCAGTGTAGAGTAGTGTACTGCCGTGTAGAGTAGAGTAGCGTAGAGCAGTGTACTAGGGTTGAGTTGTTCTGACGCACCTCTCCCAGCAGCTCCACGTGCAGGTCTTTGAGCACCACAGCTCCGTCCATCAGCTCCTCTTTCTCCAACAGCAGCATGAAGAGTCGTCCCTCCATGTCTCCCAGCAGGTACCGCGAGCCGTTCGGATCCACGCGGTTATGACACACGATGGTGCTTTGCTGTGATGTTTGAAACACGCTTTAATCAAGGAGAACATGAGAATACACAGCCCACAGCATAATACCACAGCAGGACATGAGCAGATGCGTTCACCTTGATAGTTGGAGGAGCGATGGCTAAGTATTTGTCTCCGTTGTGATAAGTGATGGACTCCTGTCCGATGATTATAGCTCCTCCAAACGGCTCTGGGACTGAATATATAAGTCAGGTCACCTTTATTTATATAGCGCTTTAAACAAAATACATTGCGTCAAAGCAACTGAACAATATTCATTAGCAAAACACTGTGTCAATAATCCAAAAGTCAATAATGCAAAACATTATTAAGAACAATAAGACAATAAGAACATTTCACAACAATGACTCAAAGCATCATGTCTTCAATGCTCAGTCAACTTCATGAACATGAATCACTAAAAAATAAGTTTGGATGCACAAAGCCTGTAAGAATTTATTTAAACAGTTAAATGAGTGTAATACACACAATCGGTCATCACAGAGTTAAGAGTGGGAGCTATAAAATAGTATTTGAATCAGTTTGGACTGTCGAAATCCTTGTAACAAAATAAACAATCATTTATAATTGTTAATGCTTGACTGGTTGTTTAACGAATGAGAAACCACTCTTTACTTTATGAGTAGACCAGTTATGTTTGTTTGTCAATTGTAGCATCAAGAGATTTACAGAGTTCAGAAACTCTGCAAGAACATGATCTATAAAACTAACTCAATCTTATTTAGTGTAATGCCTGTTTCCGGTATGAATGCAAGTTATTATACAGTAGTTTTAATGATGTGTGTTTCTGCTCAAGCAGCCAGAGCTCAACAGATCGGTCAGTAAGCGTCCCCTCACCTGGGATGACCATCGATGCTTCAGCTTCCACGTTCTCCTGCTTCCAGGGTCCTTTGTTGAACTCCTTCTCTCTGAGAGAAACCTCGTATGTCTTGACGTGCCGACCCTGAGGATCCTGCACACACACACACACACACACACACACACACACACACACACACAGAGCTACATGAGCAGACTGGACACTCGCTCTCAAACACATGGCTCATGAAGATCCATACCTGATATATGAAGCAGACGGTGGGCGCCTGGCAGCCATACAGGAACTGGACATCTATGACCTGCAGCTCCTCCAGACGAATGTTGAAGGCTTTGAGCTCGCGGTTATCACGGTCCAGAGGAATGACCTTAAACAGCCCATCGTACAGCCGCAAGCCGATCATACGACACTCCGGATCCACGATCCCGATGATCCCGGTCTCAGACGGACGGCCGATCCGATCCTGACACAGACGCAGCGGTCAGACGAGGCCGAGGCCGTATGATGCAGTGTGTTTGGACAGGTGTGTGTGTTACCTGCACGTTTCCGTGAGCGCGGGTGATGATGTCGATGCTGTCTCCGTTCTGCTTGTACTCCAGGATACAGGCGTTGTATTTAGCGGTCAGAATGAACAGAAGATCTTTGCTCTCACCCTTCACATAAAGCAAACAGACAGATTTAATAACGTCTGTTCGTCAAAGTGTTGACATGCTGCAGAAATCTGCACGGTTAATGCAAGTGCTGTCACAGAAACAGCGCCGATCAGTGCGTGCCTCTCAGAGGCTTATGCCAAATTAGACTAAAGGGGTTTCTGCACTGATACTGAAGCAACCGGCTGCGGCCTGCAGATCGAGGCGGGGATGCACGTACTTTTAAATGCGCACTTCAGCAGCGCAGCACACTGTGACTCCATGTTGCTTTGAGCACATCATTCTGCACCCGCGATGTGCATACGCGCTTTGTGCGCTCTGTTTTGAAGCGTTTCTTATTATCATGGTTTTGCGCACTGAAAGATTATTAAAAGCCTTTATTTTAATACCTAGCCTACACAATACATTTAAAATGAGCATAATTTAATTGTATATTATTTGTGTGTAGTGTAGTCTATATAAATACATACACTCTTAGCTCTTGACATTCATATATAAATATAAAATTGTGATATTTGTTGCGGGGTGAGGGCTTCGATAACTCTCTCTTTTTTGACCATACATGTGTTTGCATCCCTGAATGTTTGTGTCACTTTTATTAGACAGGGTTGTATGATGTTTGTGTTTACAAATAATATGCATCTTGTTTTTGCACTGGCAGAAAAGTTGAAGCACAAGTTGTAGAGCATAAGTATGTGTTCCTCAATAGCTTATATTTTGGGCACATTGTTCATTGCACTTTAGCAATTTCTTAAATAAAGCCACAATTGCCAAAGTAAGAATGTTTTTATTCCTGGCTTTTTTGGAGTAAAACAGTGATTCCACTGTTACCACTTTATCTGTGTGTAATGTTGTAGTAGCTCAAAGTTTTTTGCTGTTTAAACTTTAAACCATTCCTTTATTACTGTGATTACTGATGAAAATAGGCAATGTGCTGAAATTTTAGAAGAGCATCAATTCATGGAAAAAAAATAACTTGAAATATGTGGATAAAAGGTTTCTGCCCAATGTGACCATGAAGTACAGCTTGGCAGCACTGCATCTCATCAATGAGAAAGTCTAGTTTATTATGCAAAGCTTTTAAGGTTAACTGTTGTTTTATTAATTCCAACCTGTCAAACCTAAGTCCATTTCCAATACTTTTTAACCTAAATTTATTTGTTAAAGACTACTTTTTTGTTTTTTTACTAAAATTGACTAAAACCTTTGCGTTTTCGTCGACTAAAACTTGACTAAAACCATGAAGTTTATGAGTGACAAAAATGTGACTAAAACTAAAAAGCATTTTCGTCCAAAAGATTAAGACTAAGACTAAAACTGAAAGGGCTGCCAAAATCAACACTGCTGCCACCTACTGGAGGAGGTTTTGGCTTCATATTAATGTGTGTGTTCACTGTGTGCGTGTGTGTGTGTGTGTGTGTGTGTGTGAGTGAGTGAACTTTGGATGGGTTAAGTGCAGAGCATGAATTCTTAGTATCAGTCACCATACTTGGCTGTATGTCACGTCACTTTCATTTACATCCAAACACTGTTTTAGATGCAGATTCTATAAGAAATCTTATAATGGTAAAATATGCTTGGAAATGATTTTAAAGATCCATCATTTTAAATACATTTTAAAATGTTATTTAGAAATCAATAAAAAAATGTAAATCAGATAAATGCCAATGAGATGATCACATAAGCACTAGTTAATGTAGTATATTTGCAGACAGACGGAGTGGAGAGCTGCTGCTTCTGATTCTCCGTTCTCCTCCGACGCAGATCATCTGGGGCCAGTTGCATAAACACAGCTACTATTTTAAGACTAGGTCTTTAAAGAAACAGTTCCCTTCCAGAATAAAAATCATCCATATGTCATCCGAGATGTTCATGTTTTTTTTGTCTTCAGTGACAAAGAAATGAATGTTTTTTAGGAAAACATTCCATGATTTTTCTTCATATAATGGACTTCAATGGGGACCAGCGGCTGAAGGTTAAATCACAGTTTCAGTGTAGCTTCAAAGAGCTCTACAGGATCCCAGACGGGGAATAAGAGTCTTATCTAGAGAAACAACAGTTCATTTTCTAAAAAATAAACACAAACAAGGTCATGTGCGGTCAGCTCTTCTTCTGTGTGCTCAGGTTCAGAGAAAAACTCCATCTCATTTCTCCAAGTTCACTGTTTTACCTTTTTTTTTTGTAGAAGGCGTTTTTGCACCTTCTCTTTGTAAAGACTGGTTCGGTGCTTCCACCTCCATCACGCGTGACCTTTAAAGTGTGATTACATCACGTGTGAAGTCCAAGTGCATGATCAGCATCTGTGGTTAAAAACTATATAAATGTTAATTTTTTTTAACTAACTGCCTGATGGTTTCTCTAGATAAGACTCTTATTCCTCGGCTGGAATCCTGTAGAGCTCTTGGAAGCTGCACTGAAACTATTATATGGAGAAAAATCCTGGAATGTTTTTCTCAAAAACCTTCATTTCTTTGCAACTAAAGACAGAAAGACATGAACATCTCGGATGACAAGAGGGAGAGTAAATGATCAAGAGATTTTAATTGTAGAAGTGACCTAGGGCTGGGAATCTATGGGTATCTCACGATTCGATTAGCATTCAGAGTCCCATGATTCGATTCGTTTACGATTAATGATGCATCACAATGTCTTCATACAACCTGTACATCTATTAGGGATGGGAATCTCCAGGCACTTCATGATCCGATCTGATTCTGGGAGTCACGATCCAATTCCAAAACTATTCTTGATCTACATTTTTGACCCAATTAATTCTTCTGCTGTTTAAATAAAGATTGTCCTTCAAATTAAAACCAAATTAAACCGATCGCCCTTTTTTTAACTCAATTTTAAAAGTTTTGACCAGTCTTGAAGAAAATAGAAATGTTAAAACTAGTCTAAGCAGTTAATGCATCAGTCCATCACTACAGACGTGTCTCACACACCTTGGGTCTGAAGAGCTCCATGACAGCGATCTTGCCGTACATGCCGACCTCTTTGACCGGCCGCAGACCCTCAGCAGTGACCACATAGATCTCCAGACGCGTGTTCTTGGCGATCAGCAGGTTCAGATCCTCCGCAGAAGTGAAGTGACCTGCAGACAGACAACAGCACTGACATGAACACGGTCCACCGGTTTAACTCTAGTCTCACTCAAACTCAGTGGTTTCAGTCCTAGCACTAACACACCTGCTTCAGATCCTCAGCTCGATAAGAGACGCATAGATCGAGCAGAGCACTGGGACAGAACCACCGCTCACTAGCGCTGATCCAGTGCAGATGGACAAGTTTATCCTCACTAGCGCTGATTAGTAATGCGCGGGTAATCTCATAACCCGCAGGCCCCGCGGGTCGGGTTAAAAAAATGGCACTTCATTGCGGGGCGGGTTGGTGCGGGTCACTAAAAACACATTTTTTAAAAATCCATTTATGTTGCATGGAATTTAGTGGTGGAAATTTTGATTCTTTCAAGAGATTCGTTGATTTTCAGTTCGTTCACCAAAATTATTCATTCACTGATTTGTTCAGTGACCATTTCTTCATATTACACAAATAAACAGGCAGGTGGAGAAAAAGAGTGTCTTATCTTTTATGTCTTAAGTCAACAAACGTGTTTACTTGTGACAAAAACTAATTTGGCTTTATTAAAGTGTGTGCATGATCGCATTAAATATATAGTCTAAATAAATTGTTCAGATTAACAAAGCACAAGGTTTTATCGGGGATTAAACGTGGTATTATGTTCTGTATTCCAAATATGAAAACAAGCGTATGTGCACCAATAACTGCACTTTGTGTCTGCTGATTGCTGATTGAGATTTACATGCTCGGCCGACTGACCCTGTATACTCTCATTCATTTCATTCACGTACGAGATGTATCAGTTCATTCAACTCTTTCATATACGAGAAGATCAATATTCGTTCACTACATTCAACAAATCACATGCTCCGTCACATCTTCAGTTCACGGAGCTGTTCACGAGCTGCGCATGCGCTGCTAATAGCGCCGCACTCTCGCGCTGCTGTGGGAGGAACTTCATTGAACGAGAAATGAGTCTTTTACAGTCTACGGTCAGTGGATTACAAACGAGAACGATTCATTCACCTAAAAGATTTGTTCACGAACGAACCATCATAGTGCAATTACCTATAGCCTATATTGATAAGGTTACGATACAAAGGTCTAAGTAGCAACATAACTTCCGTGATGTCCCCGATGCATGGGTCGGGTCAAGAAATTTTACTTTACTTGCGGGGCGGGCTAAATAATTTCATAAAAGCGGGATCCGCGGGTTGGAAGAAACACTGACCCGCGCATCACTATCGCTGATCCAGTGCCGACAGACTAGTTTAGATGGACTAGTCTATCCTCACTAGTGCCGTTCCAGTGCAGACGGACTAATATATCCTCACTGGCGCTGATCCAGTGCAGACGGACTAATCTATCCTCACTAGCGCCGATCCAGTGCAGACGGACTAATCCATCCTCACTAACGCCAATCCAGCGCTGATGGACTAACCTATCCTCACTAGCGCTGATCCAGTGCAGATGGACTAGTCTATCCTCACTAGTGCCGATCCAGTGCCGATGGACTTATCTATCCTCACTAGCGCCGATCCAGTGCAGACGGACTAATCTATCCTCACTAGTGCCGTTCCAGTGCAGACGGACTAATCCATCCTCACTAACGCCAATCCAGTGCTGATGGACTAATCTGTCCTCACTAGCGCTGATCCAGTGCAGATGGACTAGTCTATCCTCACTAGTGCCGTTCCAGTGCAGACGGACTAATATATCCTCACTGGCGCTGATCCAGTGCAGACGGACTAATCTATCCTCACTAGCGCCGATCCAGTGCAGACGGACTAATCCATCCTCACTAACGCCAATCCAGTGCTGATGGACTAATCTATCCTCACTGGCGCTGATCCAGTGCAGATGGACTAATCTATCCTCACTAGCGCCGATCCAGTGCAGATGGACTAGTCTATCCTCACTAGTGCCGATCCAGTGCCGATGGACTTATCTATCCTCACTGGCACTGATCCAGTGCAGATGGACTAATCTATCCTCACTAGCGCCGATCCAGTGCAGACGGACTAATCCATCCTCACTAACGCCAATCCAGTGCTGATGGACTAATCTGTCCTCACTAGCGCTGATCCAGTGCAGATGGACTAGTCTATCCTCACTAGTGCCGATCCAGTGCCGATGGACTTATCTATCCTCACTAGCGCCGATCCAGTGCAGACGGACTAATCTATCCTCACTAGTGCCGTTCCAGTGCAGACGGACTAATCTATCCTCACTAGCGCCGATCCAGTGCAGACGGACTAATCCATCCTCACTAACGCCAATCCAGTGCTGATGGACTAATCTATCCTCACTAACGCTGATCCAGTGCAGATGGACTAGTCTATCCTCACTAGTGCCGATGGACTTATCTATCCTCACTGGCGCTGATCCAGTGCAGATGGACTAATCTATCCTCACTAGCGCCGATCCAGTGCAGACGGACTAATCCATCCTCACTAACGCCGATCCAGTGCTGATGGACTAATCCATCCTCACTAACGCCGATCCAGTGCTGATGGACTAATCTATCCTCACTGGCGCTGATCCAGTGCAGATGGACTAATCTATACTCACTAGCGCCGATCCAGTGCTGATGGACTAGTCTAGCCTCACTAGCGCCGTTCCAGTGCAGACGGACTAGTCTATCCTCACTAGTGCCGTTCCAGTGCAGACGGACTAATCTATTCTCACTAGCGCTGATTCAGTGCAGACGGACTAACATATCCTCACTAGCGCTGATCCAGTGCCGATGGAATAATCTATCCTCACTAGCACTGATCCAGTGTACACGGACTATTTATCCTCACTAGCGCTGATCCAGTGCAGACGGACTAGTTTATCCTCACTAGCGCTGATCCAGTGCCAGCAGACTAATCTATCTTCATTAGTGCCGTTCCAGTGTCGATGGACTAATCTATCCTCACTATTGCTGATCCAGTGCAGACGGACTAATCTATCGTCATTAGCGTGGATCCAGTTCCGATGGACTAATCTATCTTCACTAGCGCTGATCCAGTGCAGATGGACTAGTCTATCCTCACTAGCGCTGTTCTAGTGCTGACGGACTAGTCTATCATCATTACCGCGGATCCAGTGCAGACGGACTAGTTTATCCTCACTAGCGCTGATCCAGTGCAGATGGACTAGTCTATCCTCACTAGTGCCGATGGACTAATCTAACCTCACTAGCGCTGATCCAGTGCAGACGGACTAATATATCCTCACTAGTGCTGTTCCAGTGCAGACGGACTAATCTATCCTAACTAGCGCCGATCCAGTGCAGACGGACTAATCCATCCTCACTAACGCCAATCCAGTGCTGATGGACTAATCTATCCTCACTAGCACTGATCCAGTGCAGATGGACTAGTCTATCCTCCCTAGTGCCGATCCAGTGCTGAAGGACTAGTCTAGCCTCACTAGCGCTGATCCAGTGCAGACGGACTAGTCTATCCTCACTTGCGCCTTTCCAGTGCAGACGGACTAGTCTATCCTCACTTGCGCCGTTCCAGTGCAGACGGACTAGTGCAGATGGACTAGTCTATCCTCACTAGCGCCGCTCCAGTGCCGGACGGACTAATCTATCCTCACTAGCGCCGATCCAGTGCAGACGGACTAATCTATCCTCACTAAAGCCGATCCAGTGCAGACGGACTAATATATCCTCACTAACGCCGATCCAGTGCCGACGGACTAATCTATCCTCACTAGCGCTGATCCAGTAAAGACGGACTAGTCTATCCTCAATAGCGCTGATCCAGTGCAGACGGACTAGTTTATCCTCACTAGCGCCGATCCAGTGCAGACGGACTAGTCTATCCTCACTAGCGCTGATCCAGTGCAGACGGACTAGTCTATCCTCACTAGCGCTGATCCAGTGCAGACGGACTAATCTATCCTCACCAGCGCCGTTCCAGTGCAGACGGACTAGTTTATCCTCACTAGCGCTGATCCAGTGCAGACGGACTAATCTATCCTCACTAGCGCTGATCCAGTGCAGACGGACTAGTCTATCCTCACTAGCGCTGATCCAGTGCAGACGGACTAATCTATCCTCACCAGTGCCATTCCAGTGCAGACGGACTAGTTTATCCTCACTAGCGCTGATCCAGTGCAGACGGACTAATCTATCCTCACTAGCGCTGATCCAGTGCAGACGGACTAGTCTATCCTCACTAGCGCTGATCCAGTGCAGACGGACTAATCTATCCTCACCAGTGCCGTTCCAGTGCAGACGGACTAATCTATCCTCACTAACGCTGATCCAGTGCAGACGGACTAGTTTATCCTCTCTAGCGCTGATCCAGTGCCAACTGACAAGTTTATATCATAAAGCAACCGCGCACGTGACTCCTGCAGTGCTGAATACTGAATGCTGTGTGTGTGTTTGCAGCAGTGTGTCAATCATCGTTATCTTCTGCAAAGGCAGTGGATCTGAGGAACTAAAGTTTGTGTCTGATTCTCTGAAGCGTCGCAGACACAACAACGGACCCGTTTCAGTAAAACCCCGCAGAAGCACAGTGTCATAAACTCGCGCTGACAGACCCAAACACACAAAACGAACATGTTTATTATGTGCTGAGTGTTTGAAGCGTTCATCCGCCGAGGCCTGGAGCGCGGGAGATAAACACACACTTACCCGTGATACAGGCGTTCACCGCCGTCGGCTTCTGCGCCGTCACCACGTAGTTGTAGGACATGGCGTTCACTTATATCACAGGAACAGCCAGAAATGAAGAGAAAGGGTGTTTAGAGCGAGATATGTAGCATGAATCTGCTGAAGAGCGCTCGGATCAGCAGCAACACAGCGTCTGTTCGTGTGTGTGTGTGTGTGTGTGTGTGTGTGTGTGACAGCGCCGCCCGCGGCCCGGAGGAAACACTGCGCTTCTGCGACACAGCCGCTCAGACAAACTGTGCAGTATTAATATTATACTGTATTATACTGCTGTGTACTCAGACTAGGTTAGGCCTACTGGAGAAATATATTCCGTTACTGATCCCATGACAAATCACATGACAAAAAATGTAGTCAGTAGTAACATAATCTGTTTCATTACACATTTTATGTAGTTTACCCCCAGTTTCACAGACAAGGCTGCCTAGTCCTAGAATAAAATGTAAGTCTGTGCTGTTTTAAATGAAAGAAACTTGCACTGTCTGATCTTAAAAATATCAGTGCCTTTGTTTTGGTCTCAGGATGCACACCAGTAATGTTTTTTTCTACCGAAAACGGAAGCATTGTAGGTTCGAACCTCAGAGGCGTGATGCTGGAATAAAAAGAATTGTTTGTGTGTGTGTGCATGACGGCATGATAAAAAGCAGATCCGATGCGATGTGATAAAGTGCGCGAGGCTCTCAGCTGTCAATCACTCGCAGGTTGTTCCGCGCATGCGCAGTAAGTGTGTCAGGCTCTGATCTGCGGCTGTTGTAAAGTTACCCTTGGTTTTTATAAACACATGAAAAAATCGATATTTCTGATCGGATCGGAGCGCTCCTAACAGCTGTGTGCAGGTATGTGTGTGTGCTGCTCTCAGCAGTGTTGCTCGGCGCGTGTTGATCTTTAACGAGCCGCTCGTGTTTTTGCTGCTTCGGTTGAGTTTGACCTCAAATCCTCAGTTTGACGTTCAGAGTCCCGTTCCGTCTAAATACGCCGTTAAGCACCGTATTTCAGGACACACGTGGCTGTCAGGACGATTCAAGAGGAAAACAAACGCGTTTGATCGTGTTTTAGTCACGGATTCTCCTCACAGGCCTCAAGCTAACGGCTACATGTCAATAATAACAGAATAAAGGTGTTAAACAGTGACATGTAAGAACACAACCCTGTCAATGCTTATTAATATTAATCACACAGTTAGTTAATAATTAACGTTAGTCATTTATTTTCGATCGTGTAATTGTGTTCATTAATGTGTCATTTCTCTCGCGTTTGTTTCACACATGAATCAATCCAAACAATAACAATGAACAACTAGATAAAAAAGTTCGTCAAGACAAACTTTAAGTTGGCTTGAGAAAGCCTGACCAGAAAGTTTGAAAAGTTTAGAAAGTTTAGAAAGTTTAGAAAGTTTGAAAAGTTTGAAAAGTTTGAAAAGTTTGAAAAGTTTGAAAATGTGAAAAGTTTAAAAGTTTAAAAAGATTTAAAAGTTTAAGAAGTATAAAAATGACAGTGATTAACATATTGCTAGCATTACAAGCAAGTGACTACCATGTGACAAGCATGTACTTAGCATGATTAGCATGTTGCTAGCATGATTTTAGCATGATTAGCATTACTACTAGCATGTTGCTAACATGATTTTAGCATGATTAGCATGTTGCTAGCATGATTTTAGCATGATTAGCATGTTGCTAGCATGATTTTAGCATGATTAGTATGCGACTAGCATGTTGCTAGCATGATTTTAGCATGATTAGCATGTTGCTAGCATGATTTTAGCATGATTAGCATGCGACTAGCATGTTGCTAGCATGATTTTAGCATGATTAGCATGTTGCTAGCATATCTCTAGCATGACTAGCATGTTGCTAGCATGATTTTAGCATGATTAGCATTACTACTAGCATGTTGCTAACATGATTTTAGCATGATTAGCATGTTGCTAGCATTATTTTAGCATGATTAGCATGTTGCTAGCATGTTTTTAGCATGATTAGCATGCGACTAGCATGTTGCTAGCATGATTAGCATGTTGCTAGCATGATTTTAGCATGATTAGCATGCGACTAGCATGTTGCTAACATGATTTTAGCATGAGTAGCATGTTGCTAGCATGATTAGCATGCGACTAGCATGTTGCTAGCATGATTTTAGCATGATTAGCATGTTGCTAGCATGATTTTAGCATGATTAGCATGCGACTAGCATGTTGCTAGCATGATTTTAGCATGATTAGCATGTTGCTAGCATGATTTTAGCATGATTACCATGCGACTAGCATGTTGCTAGCATGATTTCAGCATGATTAGCATGTTGCTAGCATGTCTCTAGCATGACTAGCATGCGACTAGCATGTTGCTAGCATGATTTTAGCATGATTAGCATGTTGCTATTATGATTTTAGCATGATTAGCATGCGACTAGCATGTTGCTAGCATGATTTTAGCATGATTAGCATGTTGCTAGCATGATTTTAGCATGATTAGCATGCGACTAGCATGTTGCTAGCATGATTTTAACATGATTAGCATGCGACTAGCATGTTGCTAGCATGATTTTAGCATGATTAGCATGTTGCTAGCATGATTTTAGCATGATTAGCATGTTGCTAGCATGATTTTAGCATGATTAGCATGCGACTAGCATGTTGCTAGCATGATTTTAGCATGATTAGCATGTTGCTAGCATGATTTTAGCATGATTAGCATGCGACTAGCATGTTGCTAGCATGATTTTAGCATGATTAGCATGTTGCTAGCATGATTTTAGCATGATTAGCAGGCGACTAGCATGTTGTTAGCATGATTTTAGCATGATTAGCATGTTGCTAGCATGATTTTAGCATGATTTTAGCATGATTAGCATGCGACTAGCATGATTTTAGCATGATTAGCATGTTGCTAGCATGATTTTAGCATGATTAGCATGTTGCTAGCATGATTTTAGCATGATTAGCATGCGACTAGCATGTTGCTAGCATGATTTTTAGCATGACTAGCATGTTGTTAGGATAGATAGATAGATAGATAGATAGATAGATAGATAGATAGATAGATAGATAGATAGATAGATAGATAAGTTTGAATAGATAGATAGATAGATAGATAGATAGATAGATAGATAGATAGATGAGTTTGAATATAGATAGATAGATAGATGAGTTTGAATATAGATAGATAGATAGATGAGTTTGAATATAGATAGATAGATAGATAGATAGATAGATAGATAGATAGATAGATAGATAGATAGATAGATAGATTAGTTTTAATATAGATAGATAAGTTTGATAGATAGATAGATAGATAGATAGATAGATAGATAGATAGATAGATAGATAGATAGATTAGTTTTAATATAGATAGATAGATGAGTTTGAATATAGATAGATAGATAGATAGATAGATAGATAGATAGATAGATAGATAGATAGATGAGTTTGATTATAGATAGATGAGTTTGATTATAGATAGATAGAAAGATTAGTTTTAATATAGATAGATGAGTTTGATAGATAGATAGATAGATAGATAGATAGATAGATAGATAGATAGATAGATAGATAGATAGATAGAGTTTGAATATAGATAGATAGATGAGTTTGAATGAGTTTGAATGGGTTAGTAATAGTACATAGGTTAGTCTGATTGAGTCTAATGGGCTTCAGTGTGTTTAGATTTGAATTTTTGACAGTTGGAGTTCACGGAATGTTCAGATGAGCAGAGGCTTTTCAATGCAAGTCTATGGGATTTTTATGATTTTTAATCTTCAGTTTTATGAAAAGTATAAGTCCGATCAGTCTAAAAAGATATAGCAACTAACTTCAGATCAGTCTGAAGAGCTGGGCTGAGTTTGGAGTTTGTAGAGTTAAAGCTCTAGGAGGAGTAGCAGTCAACAGTTTTAGTCTCAGAAGAATAATAATAACTAGAATTAAAAGTTAGTGAACTAACTTTGATGTTGGCTTGGCCATCTTGGCCATGGGGCAAAAGAGCCACAGTACTTGTGTGCCCAACATTCTTGAGTTGCCCCGCTGCAAAAAAAATAAATAAATAATACCATAAAAAATACACCTGCAACAGTCTTTTTCCATGGTCCCTTGCTGTTTTCTTTTTTAATAAAAAGCCTAGGCTATGATAACAGCTACGACAGGGTTGTCTAGCTGAATGCGAAATAAGTCATGCAAAAACCATAATCTCCTAAATACCATTCAATTTAATGTTATTTTAATAGTACTGACAACATATTTTAAGTTATCACACTACTGAAAAATTAAAGAAGGGACAGTATATATAGTATACTTCGGTGAGTCAAGAGCTAAACAAAAAGTCCTGTTTCATTACAAAATACTGTAACTTTTATAAACGTTATGCTATCACCACAAAATTTTAATTAATATTTATTAAAAAATAAATATTTCATAAAACTGAAACTTAAATATATTATTTCTATAGGCTATACAAAACAGAAAAGAAAAAAGACTAAATAATAAGGCTGAATAAGCTGATCTATAGCATGTTAAATGGTGGTTGCCTGTCTATGAATGGTACACCCCTCTAAGCACACAGAAGTGGTTTGACCCAAGTCCTCAGCAGCCAATGACACTGACCTGTTCAAACTGATTTTTAAGGCATACTTCACGTGTATTTCACGTGTATTTAACGTGTATTTAAAACGTGAAATATAAGTTAAATACACGCTGATTTTTCATGAGTAAACAACGCGTATTTAACGTGTATTTAACCCTCTTGGCCTTCCATACACATTAGAAGGGAGACGTGAAAAAAGGACATCGCGTACTTTATCACAGAATATTTGTTCGGCAGCACTTGTTTAGTTTAAAAGTAGACATGTCAAACTTTCTATAGATATATCTCTCATGTCTCTTCGTTGAGTATTCATGGAGTTACAGTTCATTTTAATGACGTGTTTGTAAATGAAGATCAGCGCAGACAAGGTTGAAGACAGCACACCTTGTTTGTTATCTTTATTTTATAAGTGCACAAAGTTTTGTTGTTATTGTGTTTGTATCCAAAAAAAGTAAACCCTTTACAGATTCGATTGATGTATTGCTCTTATCTGTACGTTTAAAACTGAAAATGTAATTTAAGTAATTGTCAGGGTTATCAGCAGAAAATGACTCAAAACGCGTATATGCGTTAATCGACTCCAGAGTTAAAAGGCTGTCGTGACTTTTTTCCTTCCAGTATTCATAAGCTGTATCGCGCTGTCAAATTATATGTCATTTTGCACACATAAACATCTCAAAAACACCTGAATTCTGCTCTTGTTGTGTTCTAATGGGTGGATTAGTGCTGTGATATTATTTTTGGAATCTCTTAAAAAATGCTGATGAAGTGCTCATTTCTCTCTCGTCTTTCTCTCTGTTCTTTGGTCAGAGACATAATTTATTAATGAGATATCTGACCCGGTAATAATAACATATGTTGATTTGGCTTGTCAGTGTGAATGAAATGTGTAGCCTATTTATTTGTCTGATCTCGCCCCGAAACGCGGCTGTCATGTGACTTTTTTTTCCCTTCGCGATGTCAAATATTGCATTTTGCACACATACACGGCTCAAAAACCCCTGGATTTTTCTCTTAGTGTGTTCTAATTGGTGGACTGTGTGCATTCGCAGGAATATTTATTTTAAGAAGCTCTTAAAAAATATATATAAATGACTTTACCATGTTGTGACGATGGATAACAATTGATGTGAGGTTCAGCCTGACAGATAAAATCTCACAATCACATATAAACACTCATTTTCATGTGTATAATATATTGTTCTAATTGTTTTGTGCCGTTTCGCTGCAGTGTTTTAATGTGACAGGCTGTAAATTCTCTTCAAGTGTTCAGAGAAATACATGGCGAGCTCGCGGGCAGTTGCGCTGCCGCGAATATATCATGTTATTACTTTAAACAGTTCAGAAACATCTGAATTTAGCTCTTGGTGTGTTCTAACGTGTGGATTGCGTGCAATCGCCGATATAATTTAATTATAAAAGGTCTTAAATAAGAATAAATTCGATCGTTGTGAGCTCCGTGGAGACAGCATGAGCTGAGCAGCCGTGATTCTTCTCTCGTCTGTCTGACTGCTCTCTGCCCAGACATCAAGTATTCATAAGCTGTATCACGCTGTCAAATTATATTTCATTTTGCACACATAAACAGTTCAAAAACACCTGAATTCTGCTCTTGTTGTGTTCTAATGGGTGGATTAGTGCAATTCGCTGTGATATTATTTTTGGAAGCGCTTAAAAATGCGGATGAAGCGCTCATTTCTCTCTCGTCTTTCTCGCTGTTCTTTGGCCAGAGACATAATTTATAAATGAGACCTGACCCGGTAATAATAACATATGTTGGTTTAGCTTGTCAGTGTGAATGAAATGTGTATTTATTTGTCCGATCTCGCCCCGAAACGCGGCTGTCATGTGGACTTCAAGTGTTCAGAGAAATACATCGCGGGCTCGCGGACATTTGGCTGCCGCGAATATATCATGTTATTACTTTAAACAGTTCAGAAACATCTGAATTTAGCTCTTGGTGTGTTCTAACGTGTGGATTGCGTGCAGTCGCCGTTTTAAAAGGTCTTAAATAAGAATGAATTCGCTCGTTGTGAGCTCCTGGAGACAGTGCCTGAGCTGAGCAGCATTGATTCTTCTCTCGTCTTTCTAACTGCTCTCTGCCCAGAAATAAATTATTAATGAGCCCTGACCCCTGTAATAATCAGATATGTTGGTTTAGCTTGTCAGTTTGAGGGAAATTGTATTATTTACTTGGTATTTTTAACCGGTTTAAAAGTGAAACGAAACCTGACTCCTCCCTTTAATCTCGGTTATTGCAACTAGGGGCGCAATTTTTCTCAGATAATGTAAGTCTATGGGTAATGTAATTTGACATTTAAAAATTAATTAAAAAAAAACTTTAAGTCTGATCAGTCTGAAAAGATATAGCAACCAGCACCGCTCTATCCCACAGGTTTCTGCCAAGTTTGGGGCTTGTGGCTTTAAAGCCCTAGGAGGAGTAGCGTTCAGAATTTCTGTCAGAAAAATAATAATAAGAAAAAAAAGAAGAAGTTTAAATAGCATAACAGTATGTTGGCTTGTTGCCAAGCCAACATAACTAGATAAAAAAGTTCGTCAAGACAAACTTTAAGTTGGCTTGAGAAAGCCTGACCAGAAAGTCTGAAAAAGTTTGAAAAGTTTGAAAAGTTTGAAAAGATTGAAAAGTTTAAGTTTAAAAAGTTTTAAGTTTGATGGTTTTCAGTCTGAGATATATAGATAGATAGACAGATAGACAGATAGATAGATAGATAGATAGACACAGTCAGAAGATAGATAGATAGCTAGATATA